>NW_028073613.1:900978-908478 GCF_014824575.4 Sturnira hondurensis | reverse complement strand
TCTAAGCATTTAAAACTCCTCCCGTTGCACCGCATAAGGGTTTGTGAGTAGTACTTTTGTTATCGTTTTCCTCCAACTATGGAAACAGCACAAAGTTCCAGTTTTCTGAACTGGATCAATAAATTTTGCCATGTTCGTATAGGACAAAATTATTTCATCAGCAAAAAAAAAATGTGTAAAGTACAACTACACAGAGTAAGAGTGAACCTTACAAATGTAACATCGAGTCAGAGAACCAAGAAACAATACAGGCATATTACTAATCCCACTCATACGTGTAAAGAGCAGGTAACATTAACCTATTCAAGGTAAAAGGAGGAAAGGGTGGGCACAAAGGAAGGATGTGGGTTTCCTCTTTGGGGAAAGAATGGAACTCAGACGAGCCCTGGAACCTTCAGGAGCCTTTGGGGGTGCCGATGGTGTTCTCCTCTGTGACCTGTGGGTGCTGACATCTTGGTTCACTTGGTAATCATTTACTAAACCACCTGTGTGTATTGTGACACTCTATCTATGTCACCTCTCACCATAAATAGACAAAAAATAACACTAAGGGAAATAACATCCCCAGATAAGAGTATTGTAATTATGTTATAACCAGAAGTAGAATGGAGCTTATTTTCTTCATTTATAACAATGCCATTGCAGTGAATAGTCTCATTTTATTTATATCAATATCTTTATTTTCAGAATCTCATTCAATTTACTGAAAATAATACCGTATTTTGCCATGTATAAAGTGCACCTTTTTTTGTCCAGATTTTTTTAGGGGAAAATAAAGATGCTCATCGTACATGGGTATAATGATTACACCTCATGGGGTACAATAATCGCATGTGTAATGTGCACCGAAACATGGGTGTGCGTGGTACACAGCAAAATATGGTAAAAATGATACTTACATATTATTGTTTTTTACATCGCCCTTGGTTGTATTCTATTTTTAATTTCATCCTTATTATATTTTTTCCATGACCATTTATTCCCCTTGGACCAACAGTGACCTGAAAGAACGGATGCTTATGTAAATATAATAGCAACCTCAACTTTTCACAAACACTCCAATCTGTGTGGTATTTTTTTTTTAAATCTTTTTTTTTTTTTAGATTTTATTTATTTATTTATCTTTAGAGGGGAAGGAGAGAGGGAGAGAAACATCAATGTATGGTTGCCTTTCGTGCATCCCCTGCTGGGAGTTGGCCTTCAGGGAACCAGCCTACAACCCAGGCATGTGCCCTGACTGGGAATCGAACCGAGATCCTCTGGTTCACAGGCCCGCGCTCAATCCACTGAGCTACACCAGCCAGGGTGTGTGGTATATTTTAATTCAGATTTTAAGTGTTTGTTTGTGCTGAAAACCCACAGAGGTATTGCATTGTGGTTACAGTTTCTTGAGGAAGATTTCTCTTCACCTGACTCAATTCCTTTCAGAAACAAAGGACCAAAGGCCTGAGAGGAAGAAACCTTGGACTGGGTGAAAGAGGTGAAGGGATGAAGAAGCACAAATTGGTAGTCACAAAATAATCACGGGGATGTACGCAATGCACAGGGAACAGCCAATAATATTGTAGTGACTGTGCTTGGTGCCAGTTCATCCCGAGACTACCCAGGGGAACACTTTGTAAAGTCTGTGATTTTACAACCACTAAGCTGTGCACCTGTAACCGATAGAAAATAAAATTGAAGAAAAAAATAAATGAAGGCAAAAAATCGAGGGGTGGCAAAAGATGATCTGACTTTGGTTGGTGAGCACACAAAGCAGATATATAGATCATGTGTCCTAGAAATGTACACTTGAAACCTAGATCATCTTTTTAAAAAAAAAATTTAAATTTAATTATTGTTCAAGTACAGTTTTCTACCTTTTACTCCCATCCCAGCCCACCACCACCAGTGGTCCCCATCTCCCTCCCATTTCCACCCCCCTTAGATGTTGTCCATGTGTCCTTTATACTAGTTCCTGTACATCCTTCCCCTTTCCCCCCTGAAATTCCCTCCCCTCTCCTCTCTGGTCACTGTCCCCCTGTTTTCTATTTCAGTGACTTTGGTTATATTTTGCTTGCTTGTTTGTTTTGGTGTTTAACTTCCTGATAAAGGGGAGGTTGTATGGTATTTATCTTTCAATACCTGGCTTATTTCACTCAGCATAATGCTTATTAACTGATGTCACCACAAGACATTTAAATTTAAAATCCCAAAACAATGGGCCTGAATTGTAATACACGTATTTGACCACCTGAGGGCAGTGTCGTCTAAGGCTGTTTGCTGAGAAGCAGGACACAGGTGCCATACCTTTGGCTTCCTCCTGTTCTTTGGATTATCCACTGGGAATGAAGGGGTTATTTTTGCCAATACAGGTGGTGGTGGTGGTTCAGACAGACTCTTCCCCTTTTCCCTCTCTGACGCGTCCATGTCAACACCTACTTTCACACCTGCTCCTCAGCAATTCCTTTCTTCCTCTTTCTTCTCCTGCCCAGACAGAAGCTGAGTCCACTGATGTGCTAGGTGTGGAGCCAGACAAGGAGGGAAATAGCAGGTGTGTGGAGCCCTTCAAGGCCTTAGTGTTGGTGGGGAGCAGAGCCAGAATTGTCCTGAAAAGGTAGCTTCCACTCCACAGGGAGCATCCCTTCTTTGGTTTCTAGTCTTGTGTTCCCCAAGGGTGGCCCAAGTGAAGGCTCCACACTGGGTTGTGGCCCTTATAGAGTCAGGAGGAGGACTGTCACGGTCGTTTATTTTACTGATTGGTGAAACGAAGCGAAAATGACTCTCTGAGGCCACTGTCTCTGCCTGAAGAGAAATAGCACTTCCCGTTATAAATGCTGTTTCATTCTCCGACCCCTCTATTTAGGAGTCAGCTACAAGCTACCTTCCCACTTAAGGATGGGCCTGGAGCAAAAAGAAAGGAAACATTTCTGTTGAAACTTTCTTTAAGTGGCTAGTTAAGAATTTAACGAGTCTTCTCAGATTCTCCCAGAGGATTTTTCATCTCTTTCTACTACATTCTCTTTATTGCTACTTGTATTAAAACCATCAGAAGATGTTTTAGTGGGGAAAGACATTTTGCCCCTACTTCTAGGACCCAAAGGCCTCAATGGGTGTTTTCTCCATGGTTCCTGCTCCAGATTCCGAGAAGTACAGAATATTAGAGCAAGAAGAACTCTCAGAGAAATGTAACAGGCCAATTCTTGGGGAGTGTACAGTGAGCAGTCTGAGAGCTACAGGGACAATGCCATGTCAAGGCCACAAGACAGTCCATGACTGTGCCTCTTCAGCCAAAGGAGTCTTTCAGCAGAACTGAAGCACCTCCAACTCCTCACATTCAGGCCTCTTGTGAGTGGATCTTGGATGGTACGGCTTCTTCCCAACCTCCTGACTAGTTTGAAGCACCAAAATCTACCCCATTTGCTGTCCGTCACACCTAGAGCCTCATTAACCCATGTGAACATCCAAGGTGAGGAAGCACTGCCCTCTTTACCCTGCCCAGAGGACCTGTGATGTGCTGGGGTCACCCTGGTTAGTTGACCTACCAGGCCTAATAGACATCACAGTAAGGTAGGGCAAGCACTGGATGAGGAATCTGGGGACCTGGCTCTCTCCTAACCTGCTGAAAACCACTTCCCCTTTCTGAACCTCTGTGTTCTCCCTCTGCGCAAAGAGGAAGGTGGCCTGGAACACTGGTTTTCAACCCGAGGTGTGGGAACTTCCCGAAATGGTGTGCAAAAGTACGGGAGGTGATACAGACAGTCTCCTTAAAAGGGTGTCCAAGCTTTCATCAGCTTCTCAAAGGAATCTTGTTATGTCCTTCATGGCATTGCACTCAAATTGCTATATTGAAGCCCTCACCCTCGAGATGACTGTATTTGGAGATGGGGCCTTTACGGAGGTAATTCAGGATAAATGAGGTCATAAGAGTGGGTCCCTAATCTCATAGGACTGGTGTCCTTAGAACAAGAGGAAGGGACACCATACGTCTCTCTCTCTCTCTCCTCTTTCTCCCTCTGTCTTCCTCTCTGTCTCTCTCTCTCTGTCTCTCTCTCTGTCTCTCTCTCTGTCTCTCTCTGTCTCTCTCTGTCTCTCTCTCTCTCCCCATGTGCAACAGGAAATGCTATGTGAGCACACTAGAGACATTGGCCACATTGGGGTCCAACGGAGAATGTGTGGTTGAACCCCAGCCCTGATTCAGAGTGCCCCTTGTGCCTTTTCCTTCCAACCTTCTCTCCAAGCTGGGAGGTAGTGGTGGCTGGCCTGGACAGCCCTCCCTCCCAGCTGGCCCACATCTGCTACCTGCTGAGTTCCTGGGCAGACCCCCATCCCCACCCCCAAGTCAACCACCACCACAAACGTCACCCTCAGCACTACCTTGCCCAGCCACTTGCTCTTAGCAGGGCCTGGGGAAGTTGGCACACCCAGACAGTGTAAGAGGATGTGAACACAAATAGGGAGCTGAGAGTGGCGGGCAGGGAAGTCATGACACCCAAAGGCAGCCACGTCCTAATGATCGGAATCAACTAGTACGTAGTCATGCATAGAAATGGGAGGTAACCTTCGCACGTGAAACACTCGTGCTACCCAACTGACTTTAAGGTAGGGTGTTTTTTCTGGATTATCCACTCAGCTTCAATATTATCTCAGGGCTTTAAGGTGGCAGAGGGAGGCAGGAGTATAGGCCACGGTGATGCACTATGAGCAAGACTTGATCCTGCATCACTGGCTTGGAAGACGCAGGAAGGCAGCCAGGAGCCAAGGGATGCAGGCATCTTCTCCAGCTGGAAGGATGGTGAAATTGATTCCTTCTAGAGCTTCCAGAAGAGCACACTGCCCTACTGACACCTGGACATGAGCCCAGTGGTTTCTGTGTCTTAGCCTGCCCTCCAGGAGTATAATGCGATAAACTGGTGTACTTTTTCAGGCACTCAGTTTGCAGTAATTTGTTGTGGCAAGAATAGGAAAGCAATTCTCTAAGGGATAACAACATTTCAACGGCCACTCAGCTCAGAAGGGGGCTCTGGAGGATTGTTGACAAGTGTGCCCAGCCTTAATGCAGTGTGTAGAGCATGGCAGGGATCTCAGGTTTTCATTTCCAAGTAGGACCTTGAACTTGGCAAGCAACATAGATGGTCTCTTGTGTGATAACCTCTTCAAGTGTGATAACTTTCCCCAAAAGAAACAGCTGGTAGGTGGTGGAATCGGGATTAACACTCTGGCCTATGCATTTGTGTAGATATAAAGTGAGCTGTGCTAGTAGCAGAAAATGAAGTCTGTTGTGAGAATAAATATGCTGCACAGTTCTGACCAGAAACAGGAAAACAAATTTATATATACACTATAATCACAACTATGTTGAATATGTATATAAAAGGTTAAAAACTCAAGAAGTGTGCAAAATATCTAGAATCAAGTTGCACTAAAACATGAATGTCCAGGAGGGGTTTCCAGTGGCTCTGAACCTTTTGGGGGTTATGGAACCTGTAGTAGTCTGTTTTGGCTGCCAACACAAAGTACCACAGGCTGGGTGGCTTAAGCAACAGAAATTAATTTTCTGGCAATTCTCGGTGCTGGAGGTGTAAGCTCAAGGTGCCAGTCAATTTCATTCCTGCTGAGGGCACGCTTCTTGGCTTGCAGATGGCCAACGTCTCTAGTGTCCTCATATAGCATTTCCTGTGTGCACATGGGAAAAGAGAGAGAGAGAGAGTGCAAGACAGAGAGAGAAAGAGGAGAGAGAGAGAGATGTATGGTGTCCCTTCCTCTTGTTCTAAGGACACCAGTCCTATGAGATTAGGGACCCACTCTTATGACCTCATTTATCCTGAATTACCTCCGTAAAGGCCCCATCTCCAAATACAGTCATCTCGAGGGTGAGGGCTTCAATATAGCAATTTGAGTGCAATGCCATGAAGGACATAACAAGATTCCTTTGAGAAGCTGATGAAAGCTTGGACACCCTTTTAAGGAGACTGTCTGTATCACCTCCCGTACTTTTGCACACCATTTCGGGAAGTTCCCACACCTCGGGTTGAAAACCAGTGTTCCAGGCCACCTTCCTCTTTGCGCAGAGGGAGAACACAGAGGTTCAGAAAGGGGAAGTGGTTTTCAGCAGGTTAGGAGAGAGCCAGGTCCCCAGATTCCTCATCCAGTGCTTGCCCTACCTTACTGTGATGTCTATTAGGCCTGGTAGGTCAACTAACCAGGGTGACCCCAGCACATCACAGGTCCTCTGGGCAGGGTAAAGAGGACAGTGCTTCCTCACCTTGGATGTTCATATGGGTTAACGAGGCTCTAGGTGTGACGGACAGCAAATGGGGTAGATTTTGGTGCTTCAAACTAGTCAGGAGGTTGGGAAGAAGCTGTACCATCCAAGATCCACGCACAAGGGGCTGGAATGTGAGGAGTTGGAGGTGCTTCAGTTCCGCTGAAAGACAAAGGGAGGCTGAAGAGGCACAGTCATGGACTGTCTTGTGGCCTTGACCTGGCAATGTCCCTGTAGCTCTCGGACTGCTCACTGTACACTCCCCAAGAATTGGCCTGTTACTTTTCTCTGAGAGTTCTTCTAGCTCTAACATGCTGTACTTCTTGGAATCAGGAGCAGGAACCATGGAGAAAACACCCGTTGAGGCATTTTGGTCCTGGAAGTAGAAGCAAAATGTCTTTCCCCTCTAAAACATCTTTTGACGGTTTTAATAAAAGTAGCAATAAAGAGAATGTAGATGAAAGAGATGAATAATCCACCGCAAGAATCTGAGAAGACTCGTTAAATCCTTAACTAGTCACTTAAAGGAAAGTTTCAACAGAAATGTTTCCTTTCTTTCTGCTCCAGGCCCAACCTTAAGTGGGGAGGTAGCTTGTAGCTGGACTCCTAAATAGAGGGGTCGGAGAATGAAACAGCATTTATAATGGGAAGTGCTATTTCTCTACAGGCAGAGACAGTGGCCTCAGAGAGTCATTTTCATTTCGTTTCACTAATCAATAAAATAAACGACCGTGACAGTCTTCCTCCTGACTCTATAAGGGCCACAACCCAGTGTGGAGCCTTCACTTGGGCCACCCTTGGGGAACACAAGACTAGAAACCAAAGAAGGGATGCTCCCTGTGGAGTGGAAGCTACCTTTTCAGGACAATTCTGGCTCTGCTCCCCACCAACACTAAGGCCTTGAAGGGCTCCACACACCTGCTATTTCCCTCCTTGTCTGGCTCCACACCTAGCACATCAGTGGACTCAGCTTCTGTCTGGGCAGGAGAAGAAAGAGGAAGAAAGGAATTGCTGGGGAGCAGGTGTGAACGTCAGTGTTGACATGGACGCGTCAGAGAGGGAAAAGGGGAAGAGTCTGTCTGAACCACCACCACCACCTGTATTGACAAAAATAACCCCTTCATTCCCAGTGGATAATCCAAAGAACAGGAGGAAGCCAAAGGCATGGCACCTGTCTCCTGCTTCCCAGCAAACAGCCTTAGACGGCACCGCCCTCACGTGGTCAAATATGTGTATTACAATGCAGGCCCATTGTT